>NC_141695.1:1769712846-1769717846 GCF_964263255.1 Lissotriton vulgaris | reverse complement strand
ATCTATCTATCTATCTATCTATCTCTCGTCCTCACTCTATCTATCTATCTCTCGTCCTCACTCTATCTATCTATCTATCTATCTATCTCTCGTCCTCACTCTATCTATCTATCTATCTATCTATCTATCTATCTATCTATCTATCTATCTATCTATCTATCTATCTATCTATCTATCTCTCGTCCTCACTCTATCTATCTATCTATCTATCTATCTATCTATCTATCTATCTATCTATCTATCTATCTATCTATCTATCTATCTCTCGTCCTCACTCTATCTATCTATCTATCTATCTATCTATCTATCTATCTATCTATCTATCTATCTATCTATCTATCTATCTATCTATCTATCTATCTATCTATCTCTCGTCCTCACTCTATCTATCTATCTATCTATCTATCTATCTATCTATCTATCTATCTATCTATCTATCTATCTATCTATCTATCTATCTATCTATCTCTCCTCCTCACTCTATCTATCTATCTCTCGTCCTCACTCTATCTATCTATCTATCTATCTATCTATCTATCTATCTCTCGTCCTCTATCTATCTATCTATCTATCTATCTATCTATCTATCTATCTATCTATCTATCTATCTATCTCTCGTCCTCACTCTATCTATCTATCTATCTATCTATCTATCTATCTATCTATCTATCTATCTATCTATCTATCTATCTATCTCTCGTCCTCACTCTATCGATCTCCCTCACTCTATCTATCTATCTCTCGTCCTCACTCTATCTATCTATCTATCTATCTATCTATCTATCTATCTATCTATCTATCTATCTATCTATCTATCTATCTATCTATCTATCTATCTATCTATCTATCTATCTATCTCTCGTCCTCACTCTATCTATCTATCTCTCGTCCTCACTCTATCTATCTATCTATCTATCTATCTATCTATCTATCTATCTATCTATCTCTCGTCCTCACTCTATCTATCTATCTATCTATCTATCTATCTATCTATCTATCTATCTATCTATCTATCTATCTATCTATCTATCTATCTCTCGTCCTCACTCTATCTATCTATCTATCTATCTCTCGTCCTCACTCTATCTATCTATCTATCTATCTATCTATCTATCTATCTATCTATCTATCTATCTATCTATCTATCTATCTATCTATCTATCTATCTATCTATCTCTCGTCCTCACTCTATCTATCTATCTATCTATCTCTCGTCCTCACTCTATCTATCTATCTATCTATCTATCTATCTATCTATCTATCTATCTATCTATCTATCTCTCGTCCTCACTCTATCTATCTATCTATCTATCTATCTATCTATCTATCTATCTATCTATCTATCTATCTATCTATCTATCTATCTCTCGTCCTCACTCTATCTATCTATCTATCTATCTCTCGTCCTCACTCTATCTATCTATCTATCTATCTATCTATCTATCTATCTATCTATCTATCTATCTATCTATCTATCTATCTATCTATCTATCTCTCGTCCTCACTCTATCTATCTATCTCTCGTCCTCACTCTATCTATCTATCTATCTATTGCCCTCACTCTATCTATCTATCTATCTCTCGCCCTCACTCGATCTCTCTATCGCCCTCACTCTATCTATCGCCCAAACTCTATCTATTTATTGCCCTCACTCTATCTATCTATCACCCTCACTCTATCTATCGCCCTCACTCTATCTATCTATCACCCTCACTCTATCTATCTATCACCCTCACTCTATCTATCTATTGCCCTCACTCTATCTATCTATCACCCTCACTCTATCTATCTGTCTATCTGTCTATCGCCCTCACTCTATCTGTCTATTGCACTCAATCTATCTACCGCCATCACTCTATCTATCTATCTATCTATCTATCTATCTATCTATCTATCTATCTATCTATCTATCTATCTATCTATCTATCTATCTATCTATCACCCCTCACTCTATCAATCTGTCTATCTCCCTCACTCTATCTATCAATCTATCTATCTATCTATCTATCTATCTATCTATCTATCTATCTATCTATCTATCTATCTCTCGTCCTCACTCTATCTATCTATCTATCTCTCGTCCTCACTCTATCTATCTATCTATCTCTCGTCCTCACTCTATCTATCTATCTATCTATCTATCTATCTATCTATCTATCTCTCGTCCTCACTCTATCTATCTATCTCTCGTCCTCTATCTATCTATCTATCTATCTATCTATCTATCTATCTATCTATCTATCTATCTATCTATCTATCTCTCGTCCTCACTCTATCTATCTATCTATCTCTCGTCCTCACTCTATCTATCTATCTCTCGTCCTCACTCTATCTATCTATCTATCTATCTATCTATCTATCTATCTATCTATCTATCTCTCGTCCTCACTCTATCTATCTATCTCTCGTCCTCACTCTATCTATCTATCTATCTATCTATCTATCTATCTATCTATCTCTCGTCCTCACTCTATCTATCTATCTATCTATCTATCTATCTATCTATCTATCTATCTATCTATCTATCTCTCGTCCTCACTCTATCTATCTATCTATCTATCTATCTATCTATCTATCTATCTATCTATCTATCTATCTATCTATCTATCTATCTCTCGTCCTCACTCTATCTATCTATCTATCTATCTATCTATCTATCTATCTATCTATCTATCTCTCGTCCTCACTCTATCTATCTATCTATCTATCTATCTATCTATCTATCTATCTATCTATCTATCTATCTATCTATCTATCTATCTATCTATCTCTCCTCCTCACTCTATCTATCTATCTATCTCTCGTCCTCACTCTATCTATCTATCTATCTATCTATCTATCTATCTATCTATCTATCTATCTATCTATCTCTCGTCCTCACTCTATCTATCTATCTATCTATCTATCTATCTATCTATCTATCTATCTATCTATCTATCTATCTATCTATCTATCTCTCGTCCTCACTCTATCAATCTATCTATCTCTCGTCCTCACTCTATCTATCTATCTATCTATCTATCTATCTATCTATCTCTCTGTCTATCTATCTATCTATCTATCTATCTATCTATCTATCTCTCGTCCTCACTCTATCTATCTATCTATCTATCTATCTATCTATCTATCTATCTATCTATCTATCTCTCGTCCTCACTCTATCGATCTCCCTCACTCTATCTATCTATCTATCTCCCTCACTCTATCTATCTATCTATCTATCTATCTATCTATCTATCTATCTATCTATCTATCTATCTATCTATCTATCTATCTATCTCTCGTCCTCACTCTATCTATCTATCTATCTATCTATCTATCTATCTATCTATCTATCTATCTATCTATCTATCTATCTATCTATCTATCTATCTATCTCTCGTCCTCACTCTATCTATCTATCTGTCTATCTATCTCTCGTCCTCTATCTATCTATCTATCTATCTATCTATCTATCTATCTATCTATCTATCTATCTATCTATCTCTCGTCCTCACTCTATCTATCTATCTCTCGTCCTCACTCTATCTATCTATCTATCTATCTATCTATCTATCTATCTATCTATCTATCTATCTCTCGTCCTCACTCTATCTATCTAACGATCTCTCGTCCTCACTCTATCTATCTATCTATCTATCTATCTATCTATCTATCTATCTATCTATCTATCTATCTATCTATCTATCTATCTATCTATCTATCTATCTATCTATCTATCTATCTCTCGTCCTCACTCTATCTATCTATCTATCTATCTATCTCTCGTCCTCACTCTATCTATCTATCTATCTATCTATCTATCTATCTATCTATCTATCTATCTATCTATCTCTCGTCCTCACTCTATCTATCTATCTATCTATCTATCTATCTATCTATCTATCTATCTATCTATCTATCTATCTCTCGTCCTCACTCTATCTATCTATCTATCTATCTATCTCTCGTCCTCACTCTATCTATCTATCTATCTATCTATCTATCTATCTATCTATCTATCTATCTATCTATCTATCTATCTATCTCTCGTCCTCACTCTATCTATCTATCTCTCGTCCTCACTCTATCTATCTATCTATCTATTGCCCTCACTCTATCTATCTATCTATCTCTCGCCCTCACTCGATCTCTCTATCGCCCTCACTCTATCTATCGCCCAAACTCTATCTATTTATTGCCCTCACTCTATCTATCTATCACCCTCACTCTATCTATCGCCCTCACTCTATCTATCTATCACCCTCACTCTATCTATCTATCGCCCTCACTCTATCAATCTATTGCCCTCACTCTATCTATCTATCACCCTCACTCTATCTATCTGTCTATCTGTCTATCGCCGTCACTCTATCTGTCTATTGCACTCAATCTATCTACCGCCATCACTCTATCTATCTATCTATCTATCTATCTATCTATCTATCTATCTATCTATCTATCTATATATCTATCTATCTATCTATCTATCACCCCTCACTCTATCAATCTGTCTATCTCCCTCACTCTATCTATCTATCTATCTATCTATCTATCTATCTATCTATCTATCTATCTATCTATCTATCTCTCGTCCTCACTCTATCTATCTATCTATCTATCTATCTATCTATCTCTCGTCCTCACTCTATCTATCTATCTATCTCTCGTCCTCACTCTATCTATCTATCTATCTATCTATCTATCTATCTATCTATCTATCTCTCGTCCTCACTCTATCTATCTATCTATCTATCTATCTCTCGTCCTCACTCTATCTATCTATCTCTCGTCCTCACTCTATCTATCTATCTATCTATCTATCTATCTATCTATCTATCTATCTATCTATCTATCTATCTATCTATCTATCTATCTCTCGTCCTCACTCTATCTATCTATCTCTCGTCCTCACTCTATCTATCTATCTATCTATCTATCTATCTATCTCTCGTCCTCACTCTATCTATCTATCTATCTATCTATCTATCTATCTATCTATCTATCTATCTATCTATCT
>NC_141695.1:1769705346-1769710346 GCF_964263255.1 Lissotriton vulgaris | reverse complement strand
CTATCTATCTATCTATCTATCTCTCGTCCTCACTCTATCTATCTATCTATCTATCTATCTATCTATCTATCTATCTATCTATCTATCTATCTCTCGTCCTCACTCTATCTATCTATCTATCTATTGCCCTCACTCTATCTATCTATCTATCTCTCGCCCTCACTCTATCTATCTATCTATCTATTGCCCTCACTCTATCTATCTATCTATCTCTCGCCCTCACTCGATCTCTCTATCGCCCTCACTCTATCTATCGCCCAAACTCTATCTATTTATTGCCCTCACTCTATCTATCTATCACCCTCACTCTATCTATCGCCCTCACTCTATCTATCTATCACCCTCACTCTATCTATCTATCACCCTCACTCTATCTATCTGTCTATCTGTCTATCGCCCTCACTCTATCTGTCTATTGCACTCAATCTATCTACCGCCATCACTCTATCTATCTATCTATCTATCTATCTATCTATCTATCTATCTATCTATCTATCTATCTATCTATCTATCTATCTATCTATCTATCACCCCTCACTCTATCAATCTGTCTATCTCCCTCACTCTATCTATCTATCTATCTATCTATCTATCTATCTATCTATCTATCTATCTATCTATCTATCTATCTCTCGTCCTCACTCTATCTATCTATCTATCTCTCGTCCTCACTCTATCTATCTATCTATCTCTCGTCCTCACTCTATCTATCTATCTATCTATCTATCTATCTATCTATCTATCTATCTATCTATCTATCTATCTATCTATCTATCTCTCGTCCTCACTCTATCTATCTATCTATCTCTCGTCCTCACTCTATCTATCTATCTATCTATCTATCTATCTATCTATCTATCTATCTATCTATCTATCTCTCGTCCTCACTCTATCTATCTATCTATCTCTCGTCCTCACTCTATCTATCTATCTATCTCTCGTCCTCACTCTATCTATCTATCTCTCGTCCTCACTCTATCTATCTATCTATCTATCTATCTATCTATCTATCTATCTATCTATCTATCTATCTATCTATCTCTCGTCCTCACTCTATCTATCTATCTCTCGTCCTCACTCTATCTATCTATCTATCTATCTATCTATCTCTCGTCCTCACTCTATCTATCTATCTATCTATCTATCTATCTATCTATCTATCTATCTATCTATCTATCTATCTATCTCTCGTCCTCACTCTATCTATCTATCTATCTATCTATCTATCTATCTATCTATCTATCTATCTATCTATCTATCTCTCGTCCTCACTCTATCTATCTATCTATCTATCTATCTATCTATCTATCTATCTATCTATCTATCTATCTATCTATCTCTCGTCCTCACTCTATCTATCTATCTATCTATCTATCTATCTATCTATCTATCTATCTATCTATCTATCTATCTATCTATCTCTCCTCCTCACTCTATCTATCTATCTCTCGTCCTCACTCTATCTATCTATCTATCTATCTATCTATCTATCTATCTATCTATCTCTCGTCCTCTATCTATCTATCTATCTATCTATCTATCTATCTATCTATCTATCTATCTATCTATCTATCTATCTATCTCTCGTCCTCACTCTATCTATCTATCTATCTATCTATCTATCTATCTATCTATCTATCTATCTATCTATCTATCTATCTATCTCTCGTCCTCACTCTATCGATCTCCCTCACTCTATCTATCTATCTATCTCCCTCACTCTATCTATCTATCTATCTATCTATCTATCTATCTATCTATCTATCTATCTATCTATCTCTCGTCCTCACTCTATCTATCTATCTATCTATCTATCTATCTATCTATCTATCTATCTATCTATCTATCTATCTATCTATCTATCTCTCGTCCTCACTCTATCTATCTATCTCTCGTCCTCACTCTATCGATCTCCCTCACTCTATCTATCTATCTCTCGTCCTCACTCTATCTATCTATCTATCTATCTATCTATCTATCTATCTATCTATCTATCTATCTATCTATCTATCTATCTATCTATCTATCTATCTATCTATCTATCTATCTCTCGTCCTCACTCTATCTATCTATCTCTCGTCCTCACTCTATCTATCTATCTATCTATCTATCTATCTATCTATCTATCTCTCGTCCTCACTCTATCTATCTATCTATCTATCTATCTATCTATCTATCTATCTATCTATCTATCTATCTATCTATCTCTCGTCCTCACTCTATCTATCTATCTATCTATCTCTCGTCCTCACTCTATCTATCTATCTATCTATCTATCTATCTATCTATCTATCTATCTATCTATCTATCTATCTATCTATCTATCTATCTATCTATCTATCTATCTCTCGTCCTCACTCTATCTATCTATCTATCTATCTCTCGTCCTCACTCTATCTATCTATCTATCTATCTATCTATCTATCTATCTATCTATCTATCTATCTATCTATCTCTCGTCCTCACTCTATCTATCTATCTATCTATCTATCTATCTATCTATCTATCTATCTATCTATCTATCTATCTATCTCTCGTCCTCACTCTATCTATCTATCTATCTATCTCTCGTCCTCACTCTATCTATCTATCTATCTATCTATCTATCTATCTATCTATCTATCTATCTATCTATCTATCTATCTATCTATCTATCTATCTATCTCTCGTCCTCACTCTATCTATCTATCTCTCGTCCTCACTCTATCTATCTATCTATCTATTGCCCTCACTCTATCTATCTATCTATCTCTCGCCCTCACTCGATCTCTCTATCGCCCTCACTCTATCTATCGCCCAAACTCTATCTATTTATTGCCCTCACTCTATCTATCTATCACCCTCACTCTATCTATCGCCCTCACTCTATCTATCTATCACCCTCACTCTATCTATCTATCACCCTCACTCTATCTATCTATTGCCCTCACTCTATCTATCTATCACCCTCACTCTATCTATCTGTCTATCTGTCTATCGCCCTCACTCTATCTGTCTATGGCACTCAATCTATCTACCGCCATCACTCTATCTATCTATCTATCTATCTATCTATCTATCTATCTATCTATCTATCTATCTATCTATCACCCCTCACTCTATCAATCTGTCTATCTCCCTCACTCTATCTATCAATCTATCTATCTATCTATCTATCTATCTATCTATCTATCTATCTATCTATCTATCTATCTCTCGTCCTCACTCTATCTATCTATCTATCTCTCGTCCTCACTCTATCTATCTATCTATCTCTCGTCCTCACTCTATCTATCTATCTATCTATCTATCTATCTATCTATCTCTCGTCCTCACTCTATCTATCTATCTCTCGTCCTCTATCTATCTATCTATCTATCTATCTATCTATCTATCTATCTATCTATCTATCTATCTATCTATCTCTCGTCCTCACTCTATCTATCTATCTATCTCTCGTCCTCACTCTATCTATCTATCTCTCGTCCTCACTCTATCTATCTATCTATCTATCTATCTATCTATCTATCTATCTATCTCTCGTCCTCACTCTATCTATCTATCTCTCGTCCTCACTCTATCTATCTATCTATCTATCTATCTATCTCTCGTCCTCACTCTATCTATCTATCTATCTATCTATCTATCTATCTATCTATCTATCTATCTATCTATCTCTCGTCCTCACTCTATCTATCTATCTATCTATCTATCTATCTATCTATCTATCTATCTATCTATCTATCTCTCGTCCTCACTCTATCTATCTATCTATCTATCTATCTATCTATCTATCTATCTATCTATCTATCTCTCGTCCTCACTCTATCTATCTATCTATCTATCTATCTATCTATCTATCTATCTATCTATCTATCTATCTATCTATCTATCTATCTATCTATCTATCTATCTATCTCTCCTCCTCACTCTATCTATCTATCTATCTCTCGTCCTCACTCTATCTATCTATCTATCTATCTATCTATCTATCTATCTATCTATCTATCTCTCGTCCTCACTCTATCTATCTATCTATCTATCTATCTATCTATCTATCTATCTATCTATCTATCTATCTATCTCTCGTCCTCACTCTATCAATCTATCTATCTCTCGTCCTCACTCTATCTATCTATCTATCTATCTATCTATCTATCTATCTATCTATCTCTCTGTCTATCTATCTATCTATCTATCTATCTATCTCTCGTCCTCACTCTATCTATCTATCTATCTATCTATCTATCTATCTATCTATCTATCTATCTCTCGTCCTCACTCTATCGATCTCCCTCACTCTATCTATCTATCTATCTCCCTCACTCTATCTATCTATGTATCTATCTATCTATCTATCTATCTATCTATCTATCTATCTATCTATCTATCTATCTATCTATCTATCTATCTCTCGTCCTCACTCTATCTATCTATCTATCTATCTATCTATCTATCTATCTATCTATCTATCTATCTATCTATCTATCTATCTATCTATCTATCTATCTATCTATCTATCTATCTCTCGTCCTCACTCTATCTATCTATGTGTCTATCTATCTCTCGTCCTCTATCTATCTATCTATCTATCTATCTATCTATCTATCTATCTATCTATCTATCTATCTATCTATCTATCTATCTATCTATCTCTCGTCCTCACTCTATCTATCTCTCGTCCTCACTCTATCTATCTATCTATCTATCTATCTATCTATCTATCTATCTATCTATCTCTCGTCCTCACTCTATCTATCTAACGATCTCTCGTCCTCACTCTATCTATCTATCTATCTATCTATCTATCTATCTATCTATCTATCTATCTATCTATCTATCTATCTATCTCTCGTCCTCACTCTATCTATCTATCTATCTATCTATCTCTCGTCCTCACTCTATCTATCTATCTATCTATCTATCTATCTATCTATCTATCTATCTATCTATCTCTCGTCCTCACTCTATCTATCTATCTATCTATCTATCTATCTATCTATCTATCTATCTATCTATCT
>NC_141695.1:1769690346-1769692846 GCF_964263255.1 Lissotriton vulgaris | reverse complement strand
TCTATCTATCTGTCTATCTGTCTATCGCCCTCACTCTATCTGTCTATTGCACTCAATCTATCTACCGCCATCACTCTATCTATCTATCTATCTATCTATCTATCTATCTATCTATCTATCTATCTATCTATCTATCTATCTATCTATCTATCTATCACCCCTCACTCTATCAATCTGTCTATCTCCCTCACTCTATCTATCAATCTATCTATCTATCTATCTATCTATCTATCTATCTATCTATCTATCTATCTATCTATCTATCTATCTCTCGTCCTCACTCTATCTATCTATCTATCTATCTATCTCTCGTCCTCACTCTATCTATCTATCTATCTATCTATCTATCTATCTATCTATCTATCTATCTATCTATCTATCTCTCGTCCTCACTCTATCTATCTATCTCTCGTCCTCACTCTATCTATCTATCTATCTATCTATCTCTCGTCCTCACTCTATCTATCTATCTCTCGTCCTCACTCTATCTATCTATCTATCTATCTATCTATCTATCTATCTATCTATCTATCTATCTATCTATCTATCTCTCGTCCTCACTCTATCTATCTATCTATCTATCTATCTATCTATCTATCTATCTATCTATCTATCTCTCGTCCTCACTCTATCTATCTATCTATCTCTCGTCCTCACTCTATCTATCTATCTATCTATCTATCTATCTATCTATCTATCTATCTATCTATCTATCTATCTCTCGTCCTCACTCTATCTATCTATCTATCTCTCGTCCTCTATCTATCTATCTATCTATCTATCTATCTATCTATCTATCTATCTATCTATCTATCTATCTCTCGTCCTCACTCTATCTATCTATCTATCTCTCGTCCTCACTCTATCTATCTATCTCTCGTCCTCACTCTATCTATCTATCTATCTATCTATCTATCTATCTATCTATCTATCTATCTATCTATCTATCTATCTATCTCTCGTCCTCACTCTATCTATCTATCTCTCGTCCTCACTCTATCTATCTATCTATCTATCTATCTCTCGTCCTCACTCTATCTATCTATCTATCTATCTATCTATCTATCTATCTATCTATCTATCTATCTCTCGTCCTCACTCTATCTATCTATCTATCTATCTATCTATCTATCTATCTATCTATCTATCTATCTATCTATCTATCTATCTATCTCTCGTCCTCACTCTATCTATCTATCTATCTATCTATCTATCTATCTATCTATCTATCTATCTATCTATCTATCTATCTCTCGTCCTCACTCTATCTATCTATCTATCTATCTATCTATCTATCTATCTATCTATCTATCTATCTATCTATCTATCTATCTCTCCTCCTCACTCTATCTATCTATCTATCTCTCGTCCTCACTCTATCTATCTATCTATCTATCTATCTATCTATCTATCTATCTATCTATCTATCTATCTCTCGTCCTCACTCTATCTATCTATCTATCTATCTATCTATCTATCTATCTATCTATCTATCTATCTATCTATCTCTCGTCCTCACTCTATCAATCTATCTATCTCTCGTCCTCACTCTATCTATCTATCTATCTATCTATCTATCTATCTATCTATCTATCTATCTATCTCTCTGTCTATCTATCTATCTATCTATCTATCTATCTATCTCTCGTCCTCACTCTATCTATCTATCTATCTATCTATCTATCTATCTATCTATCTATCTATCTATCTATCTCTCGTCCTCACTCTATCGATCTCCCTCACTCTATCTATCTATCTCCCTCACTCTATCTATCTATGTATCTATCTATCTATCTATCTATCTATCTATCTATCTATCTATCTATCTATCTATCTATCTATCTATCTATCTATCTCTCGTCCTCACTCTATCTATCTATCTATCTATCTATCTATCTATCTATCTATCTATCTATCTATCTATCTATCTATCTATCTATCTATCTATCTCTCGTCCTCACTCTATCTATCTATCTGTCTATCTATCTCTCGTCCTCAATCTATCTATCTATCTATCTATCTATCTATCTATCTATCTATCTATCTATCTATCTATCTATCTATCTATCTATCTATCTATCTATCTATCTATCTATCTATCTATCTATCTCTCGTCCTCACTCTATCTATCTATCTCTCGTCCTCACTCTATCTATCTATCTATCTATCTATCTATCTATCTATCTATCTATCTATCTATCTATCTATCTCTCGTCCTCACTCTATCTATCTAACGATCTCTCGTCCTCACTCTATCTATCTATCTATCTATCTATCTATCTATCTATCTATCTATCTATCTATCTATCTATCTATCTCTCGTCCTCACTCTATCTATCTATCTATCTATCTATCTATCTATCTATCTATCTATCTATCTCTCGTCCTCACTCTATCTATCTATCTATCTATCTATCTATCTATCTATCTATCTATCTATCTATCTATCTATCTATCTATCTCTCGTCCTCACTCTATCTATCTATCTATCTATCTCTCG
>NC_141695.1:1769677846-1769685346 GCF_964263255.1 Lissotriton vulgaris | reverse complement strand
TTGAGTAAAATCCAATTTGTCGAGCAATGTATGTTTCAACGTAGGTCTAGACAAAATATGTTTGATTGTGTACGAATGTGGGAGAAAGCAGTGCGTGAACGAATGAAGCGTGAGGTTGCCTTGGCGGACAAAGAGCAGCGCAAGGCTGCTCGGGATAAGGCTTTACAGCTTGAGGAGAAGGAGGCTCAGGAGAAGAAAGAGAGGGAGGAACGGGAACGTAAATTGCGAACGACTGGTCAGTTTCCTATTCGCCGACCGCTTTATCCTGTCCTTAATAACGAAATTGATGATTTTTCTTTGTTAGATCGGTCACCGCCTCCGTACGTTTCACCGACGGCTCCGACTGCGGATCCTGAGGATGATGGGCAGATCCAAGTGAGCCAGAAAGGGGTATCGGCTCTCAGGTTTACTGCGGAGAGGTCCGCTCATTTGCGCAGTTGGGCTCGTAAAGTGAATAAGCATTGTGTTACTCAGGACCAGTTGGTAACAGAGAAAAAGGGGTGGTCGGATCTTGAATTGATGTATTTTTTGTCCAGTTTAGCGGATGAAGTTGTAACTGCATATCGTGAAGTTTCTGAAACGTTAGAGCCTAAAGTTTTGTCGGTGTATCGTGAGAATTTAGCTAAAGGTGATTTTGATCTTACAGATGTGGATGACCTGTTCAAGCAGTTGATCGCGCTGCGGGATGAGACAACCTATTTGCGAGAGGAACTGAAACGGAGGAAAAAGGAGTCCGAGTCGGGAAACGGCGGGGCGGTTAAGGAGTGTTCTCTTCGTGGTTCAGATAAGAGCTCTGCGTTGCATGTTATGCCTATGCGTGAAGCCGCGCCTTTGTATGTTCCACCAAAAGGGGACGGTACGGATGATGATAAATTGTCAAAGGATGCGAAGGGATATTTTGTGTATAATTGGGTGTATACGCCATGGAATAGGGCAGATGTCATGGCACTTAAAAATTCTTTACCTGATCTTCGAAAAAACCCAGCGGCATTTTATGAGGGGGTGGAGGGGGCTATATCGTCTTGTGTGATGACTCTTGTAGATATAGATTTGTTTTTTGGGTTGATATTACCACCTGACATGTGGCGGCAGATTCGTAAAAATAATGATGAGACAATATTGGGAGGGACATGGAAAGAAATAAATGCTGCAGATTTGGATAGGGAACCAGCATGTAAGCCTTGTCAGCTAATTCTAGAACTCCCGGCTGCTATTTTGCGCAAATTGAAAACGCTTGTTCCCGCCAAAAAGATTGATTGGACCATGTTAACGTCGTGCAAGCAGAAACATGATGAAACGGTTTCAGATTTCTTTACGCGCTTCGAGGAGGCATTTCATGATTACAGTGGTCAATCTTTAACAGACGATACGGGTCGGCATTTGTTTGTAGATAAGTACGTGGCTAATCTCCTACCGGAGATTGCTAAGCGATTGAAATTGAGCGAAAGCTCCTGGGCCACGGCGACCCCTGCGTCTTTGTTAACTATGGCTCAGTACTATGAGCGGCAGGAGGTGGAAGCTAAAGAAAGTGTGGAGAAAAAGGCGAAGGAATTGAAAACGAAGGTGATGTTAGCGCAGGTTCGGGGAACACAGAGCAGAGGGAATGATAGAGGTAGACGAGGTGGAGGAAATGCGTCGTATGGTCGTACGGACATTGCGGAGGATCAGTGTGCTTATTGTAAGGAGTTTGGGCATTGGGCCGACGATTGTCCGGTACTTCGTGAACAGCGCAGTCAGCGTGGTCGAGGCAGTGGAAGGTCAAGAGGAGGTTATACTGGAGCGAGAGGTGGCGGAGGTGATCGTAGACAGGTTGAGGAGGGGGGCCGTGGCCAGGGCGAACGAAACACGTTTGATAGACGGAATCAATATCAGATTTCGGAAGGAGAGAATGTGGAACACCAGGATTATGTGCATGCATAGGATTGCGTAGGATGGGGTAAGGAATCAGTTGAAGTGCGGGTAGATCAGCAAGGTCCATACGTAACAGCGGGTATTTTGGGCTCTACTGATAAATTTCTAGTCGACACAGGAGCTACTCGTAGCGCACTGTCGAAAAACTTGGTTCCGAGGGCTCCCCTGTCTGGCGAAATGATTACGTGTGTAGGGTTCGATGGCACACCCTCCCCCAGCCCATTGTCCAAGCCCCTTGCACTATGTATTGATAAATATTTTAGTTTTGGCCAATTTTTGTTATCGCCCCATACCCCAGACAATATCCTGGGCATTGATTTGCTTAAATATTTTCGAGCAACAATACGTTGCGCTCCAGAGGGAGTGCGGGTTATCCTGAATGACAACTACCCTGACCCTGATGATTGTATTGAGCCCGATAGATTTTATGCCATATTAGATATTTCTGCTTTAGCCTCCCTGCCGCACACGTTGTGGGCGACATCAGATACGGATGTGGGGGAGATGCGCATTCCACCAATACACATTACTGTTCAGGAGGGGGCCCCTCTACCACGAGTGCCACAGTATAAGATTTCAAAGGAAGGTGAAATTGCATTGACACATATTGTTCAGGACTTGATTTCTGCAGGGGTGGTGGAGGAGGTCCCTTATAATGTTTGTAATAGCCCTATTCTACCGATTCTAAAAAGAGATTCAGATGGCAAGATCTATCGATTTATTATTGATTTGCGTGAAGTCAACAAAATTGTCATTCCCCAGTACCCAGTGGTATCCGATATCACGACCTTGCTCACTTTGGTTCCCCCGACGGCCACCACTTTTACTGTTATCGATCTAAAGAACGCGTTCTTTTCGATCCCTGTTCATCCAGATAGTAGATATCTGTTTGGTTTTACGCTCAATAATAAATCATATAGATTTTGTCGAGTTCCTCAAGGCTATACTGAGAGCCCTAGCATCTATAGCCAGGCTTTGAAAAGACAACTAGATTCCTTTGAATTGCAGTCTGGTGTTGCGCTCATCCAGTACGTGGATGACCTTTTGCTTGCCGCCGACTCCTACGCACAATGCGAACAGAGTACACTTGCATTACTCTCCTTTTTGGCACAGAACAATCATAAGGTTTCTAGGAAAAAGCTTCAATATTGTAGACCCCAGGTGACCTACCTTGGTCATCTGTTGTCTAAGGAGGGGCGGGCATTAACATCTGATCGAATTCAGGCGATTTTAGATACACCAGTCCCCCGTACGCAGAGAGATGTACGTGCCTTTATAGGGTTGACATCCTTTTGTAGACAATGGATCATGGGTTTCTCACATATTATAAAACCTTTGCTAGCATTATTGTCAAAAACCACACCAATGCCTCTTGAGTGGACAGATGAATGTCAGAAAGCTTTTGAACAGTTAAGGCAGGCCCTTTGTTCCGCACCTGTGTTGGGAACACCAGACTACACAAAACTTTTCACATTATATGTACATGAGAATGATGGGTGTGCATTGTCAGTATTAGTGCAGTTACACGGGGATAAGCAGAGACCTTGTGCATACTTCTCTGCCATTTTGGACCCTGTAGCACGAGGGCTGCCTGGGTGTTTTCGAGCAGTAGCGGCAACAGCAGTTGCCATACGACAGAGTGAGGGCATAGTGTTATCACACAAATTGCTGGTGTTAGTCCCCCACGCAGTAGATGCCCTGCTAAACCAAACCAAGACCCAATATCTTACGAGTGCACGACTTACAGGATATGAGCTGACACTCTTAGCGCCACACATAACGTTAAAAAGATGCGCTACTTTGAACCCTGCCACCTTGTTGCCTGATCCGGCCGAGGAGGGTCAGGAAGAAAAACATCATGACTGTGTTTTCCTGACTGAGGAACAGACAAAGGGTCGTGTTGACTTACAGGATGTGCCACTTCCCGATGTAGATGGGGAACTGTGGGTTGATGGATCGTGTGTACGGCTGCCAGATGGTACGACTTCCGCAGCATATGCGATCACGACTCTTAAGACGGTGGTAGAAACAGCTAGGATACCACAAAAATCGGCTCAGGCAGCAGAGCTGATAGCTTTGACAAGAGCCTGCGAATTGAGTGCTGGCCTATGTGTGAACATATACACAGACAGCCGGTACGCCTTTGGAGTGGCCCATGACTTCGGGCTTCTTTGGAGGGAACGCGGGTTTCTGACATCACACGGGGAGCACATTATGCACGGAGAATTAGTGCGTGATCTCCTAAATGCGCTGCTTGGCCCTAAAAAAGTAGCGATAGTGAAGTGTAGTGCCCATAAGAAAGTTACGGATAAGGTGGGCCAAGGAAATGCCTTTGCAGACAGCATAGCAAGGCAAACGGCTATGTCCCGAACTAGCTCCCCCATGTACGTGGTACAATCACAGGCTGAACGATGGAGTGATGCTAGAGCAGAGATACGGGATATACAAAATTCAGCTACAGAATCTGAGCTTGCGGCTTGGGCAGCAGATGGGGTACTAGATGATGAGGGTTGTTGGAGAAGCAAAGACATGGAGAAGTGGAAATTGCCTACGGCTTACTTACAGGCGATGGTCCAGATGACACATGGACTGGCCCATGTTGGAGCTCTTGCAATCACTCGGCTTTTAATACGAGTTTGGGAACATCCCGAGATTGCGAACACTGCAAAGAGAGTAGTGCAGACCTGCCTGGTATGTTTGCAACACAATCCTGGAAAGGGGGCCTATACTCCGAAAGGAGGGTTCGTTCCACCTTCTGCACCGTTTGAAGTCCTTCAGATGGATTACATCCAACTCGAGCGCTGCAATAACCTGAAGTACGTCTTAGTGGTGGTGTGTGCTTTTAGCAAATGGGTTGAGGCCTACCCCACGAAAGACAATACAGCTTTGACAACAGCTAAGGTGTTGCTTAAGGAATTCTTTCCTCGCTTTGGAGTTTGCAAATTTTTGTGGAGCGATAATGGGCCCCATTTTGTCGGAAAGATTGTGGAATATGTGCTGAAGGGGTTGGGGATTCAGCAAAAGTTCCACGCTGTATTCCACCCTCAATCAGCAGGTTTGGTCGAGCGGTACAATGCAACGTTGAAGCTTAAGCTGGCCAAAATTGTGGCGTCTACATCATTGAAGTGGCCAGATGCGTTGCCGCTAGCACTACTGTCTCTTAGATCAGTACCCCATTCACGAACTGGCCTTACGCCTTATGAGGTGGTGTTTGGCCGCCCCATGAATATCTGGGGAGTGCCCAAGCCGCGATTAATACATGATGTGCCTTGTGTTATGATGAATGATTATTTGGCACGATTAACAAATGATTTGCTCTCCATTCATCAACAGGTTCGAGAAGCGCTCCCTGACAACTCTACTGGAGAAGGCCACGATCTTCGTCCTGGGGATCATGTGATGATCCGTTCGTTTGAAAGAGCAAGCAGTTTGGAGCCCAGGTGGAAGGGCCCCGAGCAGGTCCTCCTGGCGACCCGCACCGCCGTACGAGTGACCAACAGGAAGCGGTGGGTGCATTCGACTCACTGTCGTCGAGTCTCTCCGGATCTGGTGACCCCTGCTGTGCTTACAGACTATAAAGAGATCCTGGAGAAAGAAAAGAGCCCAGCTGTGACGTCGGCCGAAGTAGAGGGAGCCTTCCCGGACCAATCTGCTACTGGAAGAGAGCGCTACAATCTACGACCGCGATAAAAGAAGATTTTTTTGTTCCCTTTTGAACTGGTTGGTAACCGCTCCAGGTTTGTGAAACGGAAACCGGGAATTCCAAGGGGGGGGGATCAGTTCTGCCAGAGTAGCGACACCCGTCTTGGCCCGGAGAAGAAAACAACGGCTACCTCGGAGTTCAGCACCGCATTTTTTTTTTAGGTATACACGTACGTGTATCAGAGACTACTTGTGAGAAACTGTGAACAGTTTGTGTTATTTGAGACTTCATACAGAACTTTCTTGAGCCATGGCATCAAAGACATCGCGTGATAAGAAAATACTGGGTGCCCTTCTTTTTGTTCTCACGATTGTGGTGATAGCTGTTATAGCCTGGGTAGTCGAACTTGTGGTGCCTGTACGTGAACATTTGCTGCCGACTACCCCGGCACCGTCTGAACATTTTCATTTTACTCTGCCTTTTCATGAAGAGCGCCACCGTCAAACGTACTTAAATAACAGCTTCATTCAGATTCTTCACCACACACATAATATGACCAATACCTCTAATTGCTGGGTGTGTGGAATGTTGCCTGGGCACCAGAAGAGAGGGGGCACCCCACTTATTCCACTTCCGTTTTCGCATAATGGGTCATGCAACGCCTGGTACACCCTCCTCTTTACCCTGAGATGGCCAACAAAAGGGGGGGTGCTTTTCCGCCTCAATAAGGAATGTCCCCATGACAAGGATGGGTTTCCACGGGCTGAGGGTACACGTTTTGAATGGGAGGAGTATAAGCCCGACAATGTGTCTGCTCCACGAATATACAGCAATCAGAGAAATGTGAATGTATCGAATGCTCATGTTATAAATGTCATTGCTACAAAAGCTGATTTATGTATCCGAAATAAGGGCACAATTGCAGTGGGGAAAAGTGAATGTAATGTTACTCTCACGTTCGATAGCCCGAATGGCATTTCATTTGTTGCATCCAGAAACACCTACTTCATTTGTGGAACGAAGGGGTACCATCAGCTTCCAGTGGGGTGGTTGGGCACATGTTATGTATCATTTGTGCTACCGCCTGTATTCATTGCCCCTCCGATGTATCACAACGACTATACTCTGTACCATGATTTTGTTTTGAACAGAGTTAAGCGAACTGTTGCTTTAGAGGACATTGATCAAACAGACACTGCGTTGCAACAGTATGTGGACTTCAATTTGGGACTGTTCTCCTTTGTGGGGGCTGCACTGAATAGTCGGAAAATCAGACGGCTGACTCGCGTTGTCGAGGCTGTTGCAAATGACACTGCCATTGCTCTGGGAAATATTACCGAGGAACTACAGATTTCTAGAATTGTCACCCTCCAAAACCGGATGGTGTTGGATGTTGTTTTGGCTGATCGTGGGGGGGCATGTAGAATTATCGGAAGCAGTTGTTGTGTTTACGTGCCTGATAACTCTCCATCTGTGTATGATGCGATTTCCAAGCTGCACAGAATAGCTGCCGAAATACATCCGGACAATGGAACTTGGACACTTTCTGGATGGTTCTGGTCCATGATTGCAACTTGGGGCTGGAAACTGCTGACAATTCTCTGTATACTTGTAGGAGCAATGTTTTTTATCTACCTGTGTATCCAATGTGGCCCTGCCTTATGTTCAATGTGTCTATCAGCTTGCTTACCATCGAGACGAGCTCTTGCTCATAACAAACAAATGCTACACAAAGAGGTGACGCAAATTATGTTAATTGACATCGAGGACGAACATCCAGACTATGTTCATTATGAGGTAGATTCAGCTAAACGCTAAAAGGGTCGTCTGTCGTAATTGGCCCGTCCGTGTTAGCGATTAGCTGAACCTACACGTTGTCCTCCTTAACTTGGCTACATACGATAAAAGCCATTTTGAATGTTGCGGCGGCCATCTTAGCTCATGAG
>NC_141695.1:1769662846-1769665346 GCF_964263255.1 Lissotriton vulgaris | reverse complement strand
ATCTATCTATCTATCTATCTCTCGTCCTCACTCTATCTATCTATCTATCTATCTATCTCTCGTCCTCACTCTATCTATATATCTATCTATCTATCTATCTATCTATCTATCTATCTATCTATCTATCTCGCGTCCTCACTCTATCTATCTATCTATCTATCTATCTCTCGTCCTCACTCTATCTATCTATCTATCTATCTATCTATCTATCTATCTATCTATCTATCTATCTATCTATCTATCTCTCGTCCTCACTCTATCTATCTATCTATCTATCTATCTATCTATCTATCTATCTATCTATCTATCTATCTATCGTCCTCACTCTATCTATCTATCTATCTATCTATCTATCTATCTATCTATCTATCTATCTATCTATCTATCTATCTATCTATCTATCTCTCGTCCTCACTCTATCGATCTCCCTCACTCTATCTATCTATCTATCTATCTATCTATCTATCTATCTATCTATCTATCTATCTCTCGTCCTCACTCTATCAATCTATCTATCTATCTCTCGTCCTCACTCTATCTATCTATCTATCTATCTATCTATCTATCTATCTATCTATCTATCTATCTATCTATCTATCTATCTCTCGTCCTCACTCTATCGATCTCCCTCACTCTATCTATCTATCTATCTCCCTCACTCTATCTATCTATCTATCTATCTATCTATCTATCTATCTATCTATCTATCTATCTATCTATCTCTCGTCCTCACTCTATCTATCTATCTATCTATCTATCTCTATCTATCTATCTATCTATCTATCTATCTATCTATCTATCTATCTCTCGTCCTCACTCTATCTATCTATCTGTCTATCTATCTCTCGTCCTCAATCTATCTATCTATCTATCTATCTATCTATCTATCTATCTATCTCTCGTCCTCACTCTATCTATCTATCTGTCTATCTATCTCTCGTCCTCAATCTATCTATCTATCTATCTATCTATCTATCTATCTATCTATCTATCTATCTATCTATCTATCTCTCGTCCTCACTCTATCTATCTATCTCTCGTCCTCACTCTATCTATCTATCTATCTATCTATCTATCTATCTATCTATCTATCTATCTATCTATCTCTCGTCCTCACTCTATCTATCTAACGATCTCTCGTCCTCACTCTATCTATCTATCTATCTATCTATCTATCTATCTATCTATCTATCTATCTATCTATCTCTCGTCCTCACTCTATCTATCTATCTATCTATCTATCTATCTATCTCTCGTCCTCACTCTATCTATCTATCTATCTATCTATCTATCTATCTATCTATCTATCTATCTATCTATCTCTCGTCCTCACTCTATCTATCTATCTATCTATCTATCTATCTATCTATCTATCTATCTATCTATCTATCTATCTATCTATCTATCTATCTATCTATCTCTCGTCCTCACTCTATCTATCTATCTATCTATCTCTCGTCCTCACTCTATCTATCTATCTATCTATCTATCTATCTCTCGTCCTCACTCTATCTATCTATCTCTCGTCCTCACTCTATCTATCTATCTATCTATTGCCCTCACTCTATCTATCTATCTATCTCTCGCCCTCACTCGATCTCTCTATCGCCCTCACTCTATCTATCGCCCAAACTCTATCTATTTATTGCCCTCACTCTATCTATCTATCACCCTCACTCTATCTATCGCCCTCACTCTATCTATCTATCACCCTCACTCTATCTATCTATCGCCCTCACTCTATCAATCTATTGCCCTCACTCTATCTATCTATCACCCTCACTCTATCTATCTGTCTATCTGTCTATCGCCCTCACTCTATCTGTCTATTGCACTCAATCTATCTACCGCCATCACTCTATCTATCTATCTATCTATCTATCTATCTATCTATCTATCTATCTATCTATCTATCTATCTATCTATCTATCTATCTATCACCCCTCACTCTATCAATCTGTCTATCTCCCTCACTCTATCTATCTATCTATCTATCTATCTATCTATCTATCTATCTATCTATCTATCTATCTATCTATCTATCTATCTATCTCTCGTCCTCACTCTATCTATCTATCTATCTCTCGTCCTCACTCTATCTATCTATCTATCTCTCGTTATCTATCTATCTATCTATCTATCTATCTATCTATCTATCTATCTATCTCTCGTCCTCACTCTATCTATCTATCTATCTATCTCTCGTCCTCACTCTATCTATCTATCTATCTATCTCTCGTCCTCACTCTATCTATCTATCTATCTATCTATCTATCTATCTATCTATCTATCTATCTATCTATCTATCTCTCGTCCTCACTCTATCTATCTATCTATCTATCTATCTCTCGTCCTCACTCTATCTATCTATCTCTCGTCCTCACTCTATCTATCTATCTATCTATCTATCTATCTATCTATCTATCTATCTATCTATCTATCTATCTCTCGTCCTCACTCTATCTATCTATCTATCTATCTCTCGTCCTCACTCTATCTA
>NC_141695.1:1769647846-1769655346 GCF_964263255.1 Lissotriton vulgaris | reverse complement strand
CTCGTCCTCACTCTATCTGTCTATCTATCTATCTATCTATCTATCTATCTATCTATCTATCTATCTATCTATCTATCTATCTATCTCTCGTCCTCACTCTATCTATCTATCTATCTATCTATCTCTCGTCCTCACTCTATCTATCTATCTATCTATCTATCTATCTATCTATCTATCTATCTATCTATCTATCTATCTCTCGTCCTCACTCTATCTATCTATCTATCTATCTCTCGTCCTCACTCTATCTATCTATCTATCTATCTATCTATCTATCTATCTATCTATCTCTCGTCCTCACTCTATCTATCTATCTATCTATCTATCTATCTCTCGTCCTCACTCTATCTATCTATCTATCTATCTATCTATCTATCTATCTATCTCTCGTCCTCACTCTATCTATCTATCTATCTATCTATCTATCTATCTATCTATCTATCTATCTATCTCGCGTCCTCACTCTATCTATCTATCTATCTATCTATCTCTCGTCCTCACTCTATCTATCTATCTATCTATCTATCTATCTATCTATCTATCTATCTCTCGTCCTCACTCTATCTATCTATCTATCTATCTATCTATCTATCTATCTATCTATCTATCGTCCTCACTCTATCTATCTATCTATCTATCTATCTATCTATCTATCTATCTATCTATCTCTCGTCCTCACTCTATCGATCTCCCTCACTCTATCTATCTATCTATCTATCTATCTATCTATCTATCTATCTATCTATCTCTCGTCCTCACTCTATCAATCTATCTATCTATCTCTCGTCCTCACTCTATCTATCTATCTATCTATCTATCTATCTATCTATCTCTCGTCCTCACTCTATCGATCTCCCTCACTCTATCTATCTATCTATCTCCCTCACTCTATCTATCTATCTATCTATCTATCTATCTATCTATCTATCTATCTATCTATCTATCTATCTATCTATCTCTCGTCCTCACTCTATCTATCTATCTATCTATCTATCTCTATCTATCTATCTATCTATCTATCTATCTATCTATCTATCTCTCGTCCTCACTCTATCTATCTATCTGTCTATCTATCTCTCGTCCTCAATCTATCTATCTATCTATCTATCTATCTATCTATCTATCTATCTCTCGTCCTCACTCTATCTATCTATCTGTCTATCTATCTCTCGTCCTCAATCTATCTATCTATCTATCTATCTATCTATCTATCTATCTATCTATCTATCTATCTATCTATCTATCTATCTATCTATCTCTCGTCCTCACTCTATCTATCTATCTCTCGTCCTCACTCTATCTATCTATCTATCTATCTATCTATCTATCTATCTATCTATCTATCTATCTATCTATCTCTCGTCCTCACTCTATCTATCTAACGATCTCTCGTCCTCACTCTATCTATCTATCTATCTATCTATCTATCTATCTATCTATCTATCTATCTATCTATCTATCTATCTCTCGTCCTCACTCTATCTATCTATCTATCTATCTATCTATCTCTCGTCCTCACTCTATCTATCTATCTATCTATCTATCTATCTATCTATCTATCTATCTATCTCTCGTCCTCACTCTATCTATCTATCTATCTATCTATCTATCTATCTATCTATCTATCTATCTATCTATCTATCTATCTATCTATCTCTCGTCCTCACTCTATCTATCTATCTATCTATCTATCTCTCGTCCTCACTCTATCTATCTATCTATCTATCTATCTATCTATCTCTCGTCCTCACTCTATCTATCTATCTCTCGTCCTCACTCTATCTATCTATCTATCTATTGCCCTCACTCTATCTATCTATCTATCTCTCGCCCTCACTCGATCTCTCTATCGCCCTCACTCTATCTATCGCCCAAACTCTATCTATTTATTGCCCTCACTCTATCTATCTATCACCCTCACTCTATCTATCGCCCTCACTCTATCTATCTATCACCCTCACTCTATCTATCTATCGCCCTCACTCTATCAATCTATTGCCCTCACTCTATCTATCTATCACCCTCACTCTATCTATCTGTCTATCTGTCTATCGCCCTCACTCTATCTGTCTATTGCACTCAATCTATCTACCGCCATCACTCTATCTATCTATCTATCTATCTATCTATCTATCTATCTATCTATCTATCTATCTATCTATCTATCTATCTATCTATCACCCCTCACTCTATCAATCTGTCTATCTCCCTCACTCTATCTATCTATCTATCTATCTATCTATCTATCTATCTATCTATCTATCTCTCGTCCTCACTCTATCTATCTATCTATCTCTCGTCCTCACTCTATCTATCTATCTATCTCTCGTTATCTATCTATCTATCTATCTATCTATCTATCTATCTATCTATCTATCTATCTATCTCTCGTCCTCACTCTATCTATCTATCTATCTATCTCTCGTCCTCACTCTATCTATCTATCTATCTATCTCTCGTCCTCACTCTATCTATCTATCTATCTATCTATCTATCTATCTATCTATCTATCTATCTATCTATCTCTCGTCCTCACTCTATCTATCTATCTATCTATCTATCTATCTATCTCTCGTCCTCACTCTATCTATCTATCTCTCGTCCTCACTCTATCTATCTATCTATCTATCTATCTATCTATCTATCTATCTATCTATCTATCTCTCGTCCTCACTCTATCTATCTATCTATCTATCTCTCGTCCTCACTCTATCTATCTATCTATCTATCTATCTCTCGTCCTCACTCTATCTATCTATCTATCTATCTATCTATCTATCTATCTATCTCTCGTCCTCACTCTATCTATCTATCTATCTATCTCTCGTCCTCACTCTATCTATCTATCTCTCGTCCTCACTCTATCTATCTATCTATCTATCTATCTATCTATCTATCTATCTATCTATCTATCTATCTCTCGTCCTCACTCTATCTATCTATCTCTCGTCCTCACTCTATCTATCTATCTATCTATCTATCTATCTATCTATCTATCTATCTATCTCTCGTCCTCACTCTATCTATCTATCTATCTATCTATCTATCTATCTATCTATCTATCTATCTATCTATCTATCTATCTATCTATCTATCTCTCGTCCTCACTCTATCTATCTATCTATCTATCTATCTATCTATCTATCTATCTATCTATCTATCTCTCGTCCTCACTCTATCTATCTATCTATCTATCTATCTATCTATCTATCTATCTATCTATCTATCTATCTATCTCTCGTCCTCACTCTATCCATCTATCTATCTATCTATCTCTCGTCCTCACTCCTATCTATCTATCTATCTATCTATCTATCTATCTATCTATCTATCTATCTATCTATCTATCTATCTACCTATCTATCTATCTATCTATCTATCTCTCGTCCTCACTCTATCTATCTATCTATCTATCTATCTATCTATATCTCGTCCTCACTCTATCTATCTATCTATCTATCTGTCTGTCTATCTATCTATCTATCTATCTATCTATCTATCTATCTATCTATCTATCTATCTCTTGTCCTCACTCTATCTATCTATCTATCTATCTATCTATCTATCTCTCGTCCTCACTCTATCTATGTATCTCTCGTCCTCACTCTATCTATCTATCTATCTATCTATCTATCTATCTATCTATCTATCTATCTATCTATCTATCTCTCGTCCTCACTCTATCTATCTATCTATCTATCTATCTATCTATCTCTCGTCCTCACTCTATCTATCTATCTATCTATCTATCTATCTATCTATCTATCTATCTATCTATCTATCTATCTCTCTCGTCCTCACTCTATCTATCTATCTCTCGTCCTCACTCTATCTATCTATCTATCTATCTATCTATCTATCTATCTATCTATCTATCTATCTATCTATCTCTCGTCCTCACTCTATCTATCTATCTATCTATCTATCTATCTATCTATCTATCTATCTATCTATCTCTCGTCCTCACTCTATCTATCTATCTATCTATCTATCTATCTATCTATATCTATCTATCTATCTATCTATCTATCTATCTATCTATCTATCTATCTATCTCTCCTCCTCACTCTATCTATCTATCTATCTATCTCTCGTCCTCACTCTATCTATCTATCTATCTATCTATCTATCTATCTATCTATCTATCTATCTATCTATCTATCTATCTCTCGTCCTCACTCTATCTGTCTATCTATCTATCTATCTATCTATCTATCTATCTATCTATCTATCTATCTCGCGTCCTCACTCTATCTATCTATCTATCTATCTATCTCTCGTCCTCACTCTATCTATCTATCTATCTATCTATCTATCTATCTATCTCTCGTCCTCACTCTATCTATCTATCTATCTATCTATCTATCTATCTATCTATCTCTCGTCCTCACTCTATCTATCTATCTATCTATCTATCTATCTATCTATCTATCTATCTATCTCTCGTCCTCACTCTATCGATCTCCCTCACTCTATCTATCTATCTATCTATCTATCTATCTCTCGTCCTCACTCTATCTATCTCCCTCACTCTATCTATCTATCTATCTATCTCCCTCACTCTATCTATCTATCTATCTATCTATCTATCTATCTATCTATCTATCTATCTATCTATCTATCTATCTATCTCTCGTCCTCACTCTATCTATCTATCTATCTATCTATCTCTCGTCCTCACTCTATCTATCTATCTATCTATCTATCTATCTATCTATCTATCTATCTATCTATCTATCTATCTATCTATCTATCTCTCGTCCTCACTCTATCTATCTATCTATTTATCTCTCGTCCTCACTCTATCTATCTATCTATCTATCTATCTATCTATCTATCTATCTATCTCTCGTCCTCACTCTATCTATCTATCTATCTATCTGTCTGTCTATCTATCTATCTATCTATCTATCTATCTATCTATCTATCTATCTATCTATCTATCTATCATCCTCACTCTATCTATCTATCTATCTATCTATCTATCTATCTATCAATCTCTTGTCCTCACTCTATCTATCTATCTATCTATCTATCTCTCGTCCTCACTCTATCTATGTATCTCTCGTCCTCACTCTATCTATCTATCTATCTATCTATCTATCTATCTATCTATCTATCTATCTATCTATCTATCTATCTATCGTCCTCACTCTATCTATCTATCTATCTATCTATCTCTCGTCCTCACTCTATCTATCTATCTATCTATCTATCTCTCTCGTCCTCACTCTATCTATCTATCTCTCGTCCTCACTCTATCTATCTATCTATCTATCTATCTATCTATCTATCTATCTATCTATCTATCTATCTATCTATCTCTCGTCCTCACTCTATCTATCTATCTATCTATCTATCTATCTATCTATCTATCTATCTATCTCTCGTCCTCACTCTATCTATCTATCTATCTATCTATCTATCTATCTATCTATCTATCTATCTATCTCTCCTCCTCACTCTATCTATCTATCTATCTATCTATCTCTCGTCCTCACTCTATCTATCTATCTATCTATCTATCTATCTATCTATCTATCTATCTATCTATCTATCTCTCGTCCTCACTCTATCTGTCTATCTATCTATCTATCTATCTATCTATCTATCTATCTATCTATCTATCTATCTATCTATCTCTCGTCCTCACTCTATCTATCTATCTATCTATCTATCTCTCGTCCTCACTCTATCTATCTATCTATCTATCTATCTATCTATCTATCTATCTATCTATCTATCTATCTATCTATCTATCTCTCGTCCTCACTCTATCTATCTATCTATCTATCTATCTATCTATCTATCTATCTATCTATCTATCTATCTATCTCTCGTCCTCACTCTATCTATCTATCTATCTCTCGTCCTCACTCTATCTATCTATCTATCTATCTATCTATCTATCTCTCGTCCTCACTCTATCTATCTATCTCTCGTCCTCACTCTATCTATCTATCTATCTATTGCCCTCACTCTATCTATCTATCTATCTCTCGCCCTCACTCGATCTCTCTATCGCCCTCACTCTATCTATCGCCCAAACTCTATCTATTTATTGCCCTCACTCTATCTATCTATCACCCTCACTCTATCTATCGCCCTCACTCTATCTATCTATCACCCTCACTCTATCTATCTATCGCCCTCACTCTATCAATCTATTGCCCTCACTCTATCTATCTATCACCCTCACTCTATCTATCTGTCTATCTGTCTATCGCCCTCACTCTATCTGTCTATTGCACTCAATCTATCTACCGCCATCACTCTATCTATCTATCTATCTATCTATCTATCTATCTATCTATCTATCTATCTATCTATCACCCCTCACTCTATCAATCTGTCTATCTCCCTCACTCTATCTATCTATCTATCTATCTATCTATCTATCTATCTATCTCTCGTCCTCACTCTATCTATCTATCTATCTCTCGTCCTCACTCTATCTATCTATCTATCTCTCGTTATCTATCTATCTATCTATCTATCTATCTATCTATCTATCTATCTATCTATCTATCTATCTATCTATCTCTCGTCCTCACTCTATCTATCTATCTATCTATCTCTCGTCCTCACTCTATCTATCTATCTATCTATCTCTCGTCCTCACTCTATCTATCTATCTATCTATCTATCTATCTATCTATCTATCTATCTATCTATCTATCTATCTATCTATCTATCTCTCGTCCTCACTCTATCTATCTATCTATCTATCTATCTATCTCTCGTCCTCACTCTATCTATCTATCTCTCGTCCTCACTCTATCTATCTATCTATCTATCTATCTATCTATCTATCTATCTATCTCTCGTCCTCACTCTATCTATCTATCTATCTATCTCTCGTCCTCACTCTATCTATCTATCTATCTATCTATCTCTCGTCCTCACTCTATCTATCTATCTATCTATCTATCTATCTATCTATCTATCTATCTATCTATCTATCTCTCGTCCTCACTCTATCTATCTATCTATCTATCTCTCGTCCTCACTCTATCTATCTATCTCTCGTCCTCACTCTATCTATCTATCTATCTATCTATCTATCTATCTATCTATCTATCTATCTATCTATCTATCTCTCGTCCTCACTCTATCTATCTATCTCTCGTCCTCACTCTATCTATCTATCTATCTATCTATCTATCTATCTATCTATCTATCTCTCGTCCTCACTCTATCTATCTATCTATCTATCTATCTATCTATCTATCTATCTATCTATCTATCTATCTCTCGTCCTCACTCTATCTATCTATCTATCTATCTATCTATCTATCTATCTATCTATCTATCTATCTATCTATCTCTCGTCCTCACTCTATCTATCTATCTATCTATCTATCTATCTATCTATCTATCTATCTATCTATCTCTCGTCCTCACTCTATCCATCTATCTATCTATCTCTCGTCCTCACTCCTATCTATCTATCTATCTATCTATCTATCTATCTATCTATCTATCTATCTATCTATCTAC
>NC_141695.1:1769632846-1769635346 GCF_964263255.1 Lissotriton vulgaris | reverse complement strand
ATCTATCTATCTATCTATCTATCTATCTATCTATCTCTCGTCCTCACTCTATCTATCTATCTATCTATCTATCTATCTATCTATCTATCTATCTATCTCTCGTCCTCACTCTATCGATCTCCCTCACTCTATCTATCTATCTATCTATCTATCTATCTCTCGTCCTCACTCTATCTATCTCCCTCACTCTATCTATCTATCTATCTATCTCCCTCACTCTATCTATCTATCTATCTATCTATCTATCTATCTATCTATCTATCTATCTATCTATCTATCTATCTATCTATCTATCTCTCGTCCTCACTCTATCTATCTATCTATCTATCTATCTCTCGTCCTCACTCTATCTATCTATCTATCTATCTATCTATCTATCTATCTATCTATCTATCTATCTATCTATCTATCTCTCGTCCTCACTCTATCTATCTATCTATTTATCTCTCGTCCTCACTCTATCTATCTATCTATCTATCTATCTATCTATCTATCTATCTCTCGTCCTCACTCTATCTATCTATCTATCTATCTGTCTGTCTATCTATCTATCTATCTATCTATCTATCTATCTATCTATCTATCTATCTATCATCCTCACTCTATCTATCTATCTATCTATCTATCTATCTATCAATCTCTTGTCCTCACTCTATCTATCTATCTATCTATCTATCTCTCGTCCTCACTCTATCTATGTATCTCTCGTCCTCACTCTATCTATCTATCTATCTATCTATCTATCTATCTATCTATCTATCTATCTATCTATCTATCTATCGTCCTCACTCTATCTATCTATCTATCTATCTATCTCTCGTCCTCACTCTATCTATCTATCTATCTATCTATCTCTCTCGTCCTCACTCTATCTATCTATCTCTCGTCCTCACTCTATCTATCTATCTATCTATCTATCTATCTATCTATCTATCTATCTATCTATCTATCTATCTATCTATCTATCTCTCGTCCTCACTCTATCTATCTATCTATCTATCTATCTATCTATCTATCTATCTATCTATCTCTCGTCCTCACTCTATCTATCTATCTATCTATCTATCTATCTATCTATCTATCTATCTATCTATCTATCTATCTATCTCTCCTCCTCACTCTATCTATCTATCTATCTATCTATCTCTCGTCCTCACTCTATCTATCTATCTATCTATCTATCTATCTATCTATCTATCTATCTATCTATCTATCTCTCGTCCTCACTCTATCTGTCTATCTATCTATCTATCTATCTATCTATCTATCTATCTATCTATCTATCTATCTATCTCTCGTCCTCACTCTATCTATCTATCTATCTATCTATCTCTCGTCCTCACTCTATCTATCTATCTATCTATCTATCTTATCTATCTATCTATCTATCTATCTATCTCTCGTCCTCACTCTATCTATCTATCTATCTATCTATCTATCTATCTATCTATCTATCTATCTATCTATCTATCTCTCGTCCTCACTCTATCTATCTATCTATCTCTCGTCCTCACTCTATCTATCTATCTATCTATCTATCTATCTATCTCTCGTCCTCACTCTATCTATCTATCTCTCGTCCTCACTCTATCTATCTATCTATCTATTGCCCTCACTCTATCTATCTATCTATCTCTCGCCCTCACTCGATCTCTCTATCGCCCTCACTCTATCTATCGCCCAAACTCTATCTATTTATTGCCCTCACTCTATCTATCTATCACCCTCACTCTATCTATCGCCCTCACTCTATCTATCTATCACCCTCACTCTATCTATCTATCGCCCTCACTCTATCAATCTATTGCCCTCACTCTATCTATCTATCACCCTCACTCTATCTATCTGTCTATCTGTCTATCGCCCTCACTCTATCTGTCTATTGCACTCAATCTATCTACCGCCATCACTCTATCTATCTATCTATCTATCTATCTATCTATCTATCTATCTATCTATCTATCTATCACCCCTCACTCTATCAATCTGTCTATCTCCCTCACTCTATCTATCTATCTATCTATCTATCTATCTATCTATCTATCTATCTCTCGTCCTCACTCTATCTATCTATCTATCTCTCGTCCTCACTCTATCTATCTATCTATCTCTCGTTATCTATCTATCTATCTATCTATCTATCTATCTATCTATCTATCTATCTATCTATCTATCTATCTATCTATCTCTCGTCCTCACTCTATCTATCTATCTATCTATCTCTCGTCCTCACTCTATCTATCTATCTATCTATCTCTCGTCCTCACTCTATCTATCTATCTATCTATCTATCTATCTATCTATCTATCTATCTATCTATCTATCTATCTATCTATCTATCTCTCGTCCTCACTCTATCTATCTATCTATCTATCTATCTATCTCTCGTCCTCACTCTATCTATCTATCTCTCGTCCTCACTCTATCTATCTATCTATCTATCTATCTATCTATCTATCTATCTATCTATCTCTCGTCCTCACTCTATCTATCTATCTAT
>NC_141695.1:1769625346-1769627846 GCF_964263255.1 Lissotriton vulgaris | reverse complement strand
TATCTATCTATCTATCTATCTATCTCTCGTCCTCACTCTATCTATCTATCTATCTATCTATCTATCTATCTATCTATCTATCTATCTATCTATCTCTCTCGTCCTCACTCTATCTATCTATCTCTCGTCCTCACTCTATCTATCTATCTATCTATCTATCTATCTATCTATCTATCTATCTATCTATCTATCTATCTCTCGTCCTCACTCTATCTATCTATCTATCTATCTATCTATCTATCTATCTATCTATCTATCTATCTCTCGTCCTCACTCTATCTATCTATCTATCTATCTATCTATCTATATCTATCTATCTATCTATCTATCTATCTATCTATCTATCTATCTATCTATCTATCTCTCCTCCTCACTCTATCTATCTATCTATCTATCTCTCGTCCTCACTCTATCTATCTATCTATCTATCTATCTATCTATCTATCTATCTATCTATCTATCTATCTATCTCTCGTCCTCACTCTATCTGTCTATCTATCTATCTATCTATCTATCTATCTATCTATCTATCTCTCGTCCTCACTCTATCTATCTATCTATCTATCTATCTCTCGTCCTCACTCTATCTATCTATCTATCTATCTATCTATCTATCTATCTATCTATCTCTCTCGTCCTCACTCTATCTATCTATCTCTCGTCCTCACTCTATCTATCTATCTATCTATCTATCTATCTATCTATCTATCTATCTATCTATCTATCTATCTCTCGTCCTCACTCTATCTATCTATCTATCTATCTATCTATCTATCTATCTATCTATCTATCTATCTCTCGTCCTCACTCTATCTATCTATCTATCTATCTATCTATCTATATCTATCTATCTATCTATCTATCTATCTATCTATCTATCTATCTATCTCTCCTCCTCACTCTATCTATCTATCTATCTATCTCTCGTCCTCACTCTATCTATCTATCTATCTATCTATCTATCTATCTATCTATCTATCTATCTATCTATCTATCTCTCGTCCTCACTCTATCTGTCTATCTATCTATCTATCTATCTATCTATCTATCTATCTATCTATCTATCTCTCGTCCTCACTCTATCTATCTATCTATCTATCTATCTATCTATCTATCTCTCGTCCTCACTCTATCTATCTATCTATCTATCTATCTATCTATCTATCTATCTCTCGTCCTCACTCTATCTATCTATCTATCTATCTATCTATCTATCTATCTATCTATCTATCTCTCGTCCTCACTCTATCGATCTCCCTCACTCTATCTATCTATCTATCTATCTATCTATCTCTCGTCCTCACTCTATCTATCTCCCTCACTCTATCTATCTATCTATCTATCTCCCTCACTCTATCTATCTATCTATCTATCTATCTATCTATCTATCTATCTATCTATCGATCTATCTATCTATCTATCTATCTATCTATCTCTCGTCCTCACTCTATCTATCTATCTATCTATCTATCTCTCGTCCTCACTCTATCTATCTATCTATCTATCTATCTATCTATCTATCTATCTATCTATCTATCTATCTATCTATCTATCTCTCGTCCTCACTCTATCTATCTATTTATCTCTCGTCCTCACTCTATCTATCTATCTATCTATCTATCTATCTATCTATCTATCTATCTCTCGTCCTCACTCTATCTATCTATCTATCTATCTGTCTGTCTATCTATCTATCTATCTATCTATCTATCTATCTATCTATCTATCTATCTATCATCCTCACTCTATCTATCTATCTATCTATCTATCTATCTATCAATCTCTTGTCCTCACTCTATCTATCTATCTATCTATCTATCTCTCGTCCTCACTCTATCTATGTATCTCTCGTCCTCACTCTATCTATCTATCTATCTATCTATCTATCTATCTATCTATCTATCTATCTATCTATCTATCTATCGTCCTCACTCTATCTATCTATCTATCTATCTATCTCTCGTCCTCACTCTATCTATCTATCTATCTATCTATCTCTCTCGTCCTCACTCTATCTATCTATCTCTCGTCCTCACTCTATCTATCTATCTATCTATCTATCTATCTATCTATCTATCTATCTATCTATCTATCTATCTATCTATCTATCTCTCGTCCTCACTCTATCTATCTATCTATCTATCTATCTATCTATCTATCTATCTATCTCTCGTCCTCACTCTATCTATCTATCTATCTATCTATCTATCTATCTATCTATCTATCTATCTATCTATCTATCTATCTATCTCTCCTCCTCACTCTATCTATCTATCTATCTATCTATCTCTCGTCCTCACTCTATCTATCTATCTATCTATCTATCTATCTATCTATCTATCTATCTATCTATCTATCTCTCGTCCTCACTCTATCTGTCTATCTATCTATCTATCTATCTATCTATCTATCTATCTATCTATCTATCTATCTATCTCTCGTCCTCACTCTATCTATCTATCTATCTATCTATCTCTCGTCCTCACTCTATCTATCTATC
>NC_141695.1:1769612846-1769620346 GCF_964263255.1 Lissotriton vulgaris | reverse complement strand
CTATCTATCTATCTATCTATCTATCTATCTATCTATCTCTCGTCCTCACTCTATCAATCTATCTATCTATCTCTCGTCCTCACTCTATCGATCTCCCTCACTCTATCTATCTATCTATCTCCCTCACTCTATCTATCTATCTATCTATCTATCTATCTATCTATCTATCTATCTATCTATCTATCTCTCGTCCTCACTCTATCTATCTATCTATCTATCTATCTCTATCTATCTATCTATCTATCTATCTATCTATCTATCTATCTATCTCTCGTCCTCACTCTATCTATCTATCTGTCTATCTATCTCTCGTCCTCAATCTATCTATCTATCTATCTATCTATCTATCTATCTATCTATCTATCTATCTATCTCTCGTCCTCACTCTATCTATCTATCTGTCTATCTATCTCTCGTCCTCAATCTATCTATCTATCTATCTATCTATCTATCTATCTATCTATCTATCTATCTATCTATCTATCTATCTATCTATCTATCTCTCGTCCTCACTCTATCTATCTATCTATCTCTCGTCCTCACTCTATCTATCTATCTATCTATCTATCTATCTATCTATCTATCTATCTATCTCTCGTCCTCACTCTATCTATCTAACGATCTCTCGTCCTCACTCTATCTATCTATCTATCTATCTATCTATCTATCTATCTATCTATCTATCTATCTATCTATCTCTCGTCCTCACTCTATCTATCTATCTATCTATCTATCTATCTATCTATCTATCTATCTATCTATCTATCTATCTCTCGTCCTCACTCTATCTATCTATCTATCTATCTATCTCTCGTCCTCACTCTATCTATCTAACGATCTCTCGTCCTCACTCTATCTATCTATCTATCTATCTATCTATCTATCTATCTATCTATCTATCTATCTATCTATCTCTCGTCCTCACTCTATCTATCTAACGATCTCTCGTCCTCACTCTATCTATCTATCTATCTATCTATCTATCTATCTATCTATCTATCTATCTATCTATCTCTCGTCCTCACTCTATCTATCTATCTATCTATCTATCTATCTATCTATCTATCTATCTATCTATCTATCTATCTATCTATCTATCTATCTATCTATCTATCTATCTCTCGTCCTCACTCTATCTATCTATCTATCTATCTCTCGTCCTCACTCTATCTATCTATCTATCTATCTATCTATCTATCTATCTATCTATCTCTCGTCCTCACTCTATCTATCTATCTCTCGTCCTCACTCTATCTATCTATCTATCTATTGCCCTCACTCTATCTATCTATCTATCTCTCGCCCTCACTCGATCTCTCTATCGCCCTCACTCTATCTATCGCCCAAACTCTATCTATTTATTGCCCTCACTCTATCTATCTATCACCCTCACTCTATCTATCGCCCTCACTCTATCTATCTATCACCCTCACTCTATCTATCTATCGCCCTCACTCTATCAATCTATTGCCCTCACTCTATCTATCTATCACCCTCACTCTATCTATCTGTCTATCTGTCTATCGCCCTCACTCTATCTGTCTATTGCACTCAATCTATCTACCGCCATCACTCTATCTATCTATCTATCTATCTATCTATCTATCTATCTATCTATCTATCTATCTATCTATCTATCTATCTATCACCCCTCACTCTATCAATCTGTCTATCTCCCTCACTCACTCTATCTATCTATCTATCTATCTATCTATCTATCTATCTATCTATCTATCTATCTATCTCTCGTCCTCACTCTATCTATCTATCTATCTCTCGTCCTCACTCTATCTATCTATCTATCTCTCGTTATCTATCTATCTATCTATCTATCTATCTATCTATCTATCTATCTATCTATCTATCTATCTATCTATCTATCTATCTCTCGTCCTCACTCTATCTATCTATCTATCTATCTCTCGTCCTCACTCTATCTATCTATCTATCTATCTATCTCTCGTCCTCACTCTATCTATCTATCTATCTATCTATCTATCTATCTATCTATCTATCTATCTATCTATCTATCTATCTATCTATCTCTCGTCCTCACTCTATCTATCTATCTATCTATCTATCTATCTATCTATCTCTCGTCCTCACTCTATCTATCTATCTCTCGTCCTCACTCTATCTATCTATCTATCTATCTATCTATCTATCTATCTATCTATCTATCTATCTATCTATCTATCTATCTATCTATCTATCTATCTCTCGTCCTCACTCTATCTATCTATCTATCTATCTATCTCTCGTCCTCACTCTATCTATCTATCTATCTATCTATCTCTCGTCCTCACTCTATCTATCTATCTATCTATCTATCTATCTATCTATCTATCTATCTATCTATCTATCTCTCGTCCTCACTCTATCTATCTATCTATCTATCTATCTCTCGTCCTCACTCTATCTATCTATCTCTCGTCCTCACTCTATCTATCTATCTATCTATCTATCTATCTATCTATCTATCTATCTATCTATCTATCTATCTATCTATCTATCTATCTATCTATCTATCTATCTATCTCTCGTCCTCACTCTATCTATCTATCTCTCGTCCTCACTCTATCTATCTATCTATCTATCTATCTATCTATCTATCTATCTATCTATCTCTCGTCCTCACTCTATCTATCTATCTATCTATCTATCTATCTATCTATCTATCTATCTATCTATCTATCTATCTATCTATCTATCTCTCGTCCTCACTCTATCTATCTATCTATCTATCTATCTATCTATCTATCTATCTATCTATCTCTCGTCCTCACTCTATCTATCTATCTATCTATCTATCTATCTATCTATCTATCTATCTATCTCTCGTCCTCACTCTATCCATCTATCTATCTATCTATCTCTCGTCCTCACTCCTATCTATCTATCTATCTATCTATCTATCTATCTATCTATCTATCTATCTACCTATCTATCTATCTATCTATCTATCTATCTATCTATCTATCTCTCGTCCTCACTCTATCTATCTATCTATCTATCTATCTATCTATATCTCGTCCTCACTCTATCTATCTATCTGTCTGTCTATCTATCTATCTATCTATCTATCTATCTATCTATCTATCTATCTATCTATCTATCTATCTATCTCTCGTCCTCACTCTATCTATCTATCTATCTATCTATCTATCTATCTATCTATCTATCTATCTATCTATCTATCTCTTGTCCTCACTCTATCTATCTATCTATCTATCTATCTATCTATCTATCTATCTCTCGTCCTCACTCTATCTATGTATCTCTCGTCCTCACTCTATCTATCTATCTATCTATCTATCTATCTATCTATCTATCTATCTATCTATCTATCTATCTCTCGTCCTCACTCTATCTATCTATCTATCTATCTATCTATCTATCTATCTATCTATCTATCTCTCGTCCTCACTCTATCTATCTATCTATCTATCTATCTATCTATCTATCTATCTATCTATCTCTCTCGTCCTCACTCTATCTATCTATCTCTCGTCCTCACTCTATCTATCTATCTATCTATCTATCTATCTATCTATCTATCTATCTATCTATCTATCTATCTCTCGTCCTCACTCTATCTATCTATCTATCTATCTATCTATCTATCTATCTATCTATCTATCTCTCGTCCTCACTCTATCTATCTATCTATCTATCTATCTATCTATCTATCTATCTATATCTATCTATCTATCTATCTATCTATCTATCTATCTATCTATCTATCTATCTATCTATCTATCTATCTATCTATCTATCTATCTCTCCTCCTCACTCTATCTATCTATCTATCTATCTCTCGTCCTCACTCTATCTATCTATCTATCTATCTATCTATCTATCTATCTATCTATCTATCTATCTATCTATCTCGCGTCCTCACTCTATCTATCTATCTATCTATCTATCTCTCGTCCTCACTCTATCTATCTATCTATCTATCTATCTATCTATCTATCTATCTCTCGTCCTCACTCTATCTATCTATCTATCTATCTATCTATCTATCTATCTATCTATCTATCTATCTATCTCTCGTCCTCACTCTATCTATCTATCTATCTATCTATCTATCTATCTATCTATCTATCTATCTCTCGTCCTCACTCTATCGATCTCCCTCACTCTATCTATCTATCTATCTATCTATCTCTCGTCCTCACTCTATCTATCTCCCTCACTCTATCTATCTATCTATCTATCTCCCTCACTCTATCTATCTATCTATCTATCTATCTATCTATCTATCTATCTATCTATCTATCTCTCGTCCTCACTCTATCTATCTATCTATCTATCTATCTCTCGTCCTCACTCTATCTATCTATCTATCTATCTATCTATCTATCTATCTATCTATCTATCTATCTCTCGTCCTCACTCTATCTATCTATCTATTTATCTCTCGTCCTCACTCTATCTATCTATCTATCTATCTATCTATCTATCTATCTATCTATCTATCTCTCGTCCTCACTCTATCTATCTATCTATCTGTCTGTCTATCTATCTATCTATCTATCTATCTATCTATCTATCTATCTATCTATCTATCTATCTATCGTCCTCACTCTATCTATCTATCTATCTATCTATCTATCTATCTATCTATCTATCTATCTATCTATCTATCAATCTCTTGTCCTCACTCTATCTATCTATCTATCTATCTATCTCTCGTCCTCACTCTATCTATGTATCTCTCGTCCTCACTCTATCTATCTATCTATCTATCTATCTATCTATCTATCTATCGTCCTCACTCTATCTATCTATCTATCTATCTATCTCTCGTCCTCACTCTATCTATCTATCTATCTATCTATCTCTCTCGTCCTCACTCTATCTATCTATCTCTCGTCCTCACTCTCCCTATCTATCTATCTATCTATCTATCTATCTATCTATCTATCTATCTATCTATCTATCTATCTATCTATCTCTCGTCCTCACTCTATCTATCTATCTATCTATCTATCTATCTATCTATCTATCTATCTCTCGTCCTCACTCTATCTATCTATCTATCTATCTATCTATCTATCTATCTATATCTATCTATCTATCTATCTATCTATCTATCTATCTATCTCTCCTCCTCACTCTATCTATCTATCTATCTATCTATCTCTCGTCCTCACTCTATCTATCTATCTATCTATCTATCTATCTATCTATCTATCTATCTATCTATCTATCTCTCGTCCTCACTCTATCTGTCTATCTATCTATCTATCTATCTATCTATCTATCTATCTATCTATCTATCTATCTATCTATCTCTCGTCCTCACTCTATCTATCTATCTATCTATCTATCTCTCGTCCTCACTCTATCTATCTATCTATCTATCTATCTATCTATCTATCTATCTATCTATCTATCTATCTCTCGTCCTCACTCTATCTATCTATCTATCTATCTATCTCTCGTCCTCACTCTATCTATCTATCTATCTATCTATCTATCTATCTCTCGTCCTCACTCTATCTATCTATCTATCTATCTATCTATCTCTCGTCCTCACTCTATCTATCTATCTATCTATCTATCTATCTATCTATCTCTCGTCCTCACTCTATCTATATATCTATCTATCTATCTATCTATCTATCTATCTATCTATCTATCTATCTCGCGTCCTCACTCTATCTATCTATCTATCTATCTATCTCTCGTCCTCACTCTATCTATCTATCTATCTATCTATCTATCTATCTATCTATCTATCTCTCGTCCTCACTCTATCTATCTATCTATCTATCTATCTATCTATCTATCTATCTATCTATCTATCTCTCGTCCTCACTCTATCTATCTATCTATCTATCTATCTATCTATCTATCTATCTATCTATCTATCTATCTCTCGTCCTCACTCTATCGATCTCCCTCACTCTATCTATCTATCTATCTATCTATCTATCTATCTATCTATCTATCTCTCGTCCTCACTCTATCTATCTCCCTCACTCTATCTATCTATCTATCTATCTCCCTCACTCTATCTATCTATCTATCTATCTATCTATCTATCTATCTATCTATCTATCTATCTATCTATCTATCTATCTCTCGTCCTCACTCTATCTATCTATCTATCTATCTATCTCTCGTCCTCACTCTATCTATCTATCTATCTATCTATCTATCTATCTATCTATCTATCTATCTATCTATCTATCTATCTATCTATCTCTCGTCCTCACTCTATCTATCTATCTATTTATCTCTCGTCCTCACTCTATCTATCTATCTATCTATCTATCTATCTATCTATCTATCTATCTATCTCTCGTCCTCACTCTATCTATCTATCTATCTATCTGTCTGTCTATCTATCTATCTATCTATCTATCTATCTATCTATCGTCCTCACTCTATCTATCTATCTATCTATCTATCTATCTATCTATCTATCTATCTATCTATCTCTTGTCCTCACTCTATCTATCTATCTATCTATCTATCTCTCGTCCTCACTCTATCTATGTATCTCTCGTCCTCACTCTATCTATCTATCTATCTATCTATCTATCTATCTATCTATCTATCTATCTATCTATCTATCTATCGTCCTCACTCTATCTATCTATCTATCTATCTATCTATCTCTCGTCCTCACTCTATCTATCTATCTATCTATCTATCTCTCTCGTCCTCACTCTATCTATCTATCTCTCGTCCTCACTCTATCTATCTATCTATCTATCTATCTATCTATCTATCTATCTATCTATCTATCTATCTATCTATCTATCTATCTATCTATCTCTCGTCCTCACTCTATCTATCTATCTATCTATCTATCTATCTATCTATCTATCTATCTATCTATCTATCTATCTATCTATCTATCTCTCGTCCTCACTCTATCTATCTATCTATCTATCTATCTATCTATATCTATCTATCTATCTATCTATCTATCTATCTATCTCTCCTCCTCACTCTATCTATCTATCTATCTATCTCTCGTCCTCACTCTATCTATCTATCTATCTATCTATCTATCTATCTATCTATCTATCTATCTATCTATCTCTCGTCCTCACTCTATCTGTCTATCTATCTATCTATCTATCTATCTATCTATCTATCTATCTATCTATCTCTCGTCCTCACTCTATCTATCTATCTATCTATCTATCTCTCGTCCTCACTCTATCTATCTATCTATCTATCTATCTATCTATCTATCTATCTATCTATCTATCTATCTCTCGTCCTCACTCTATCTATCTATCTATCTATCTATCTATCTATCTATCTATCTATCTATCTATCTATCTATCTCTCGTCCTCACTCTATCGATCTCCCTCACTCTATCTATCTATCTATCTATCTATCTCTCGTCCTCACTCTATCTATCTCCCTCACTCTATCTATCTATCTATCTATCTCCCTCACTCTATCTATCTATCTATCTATCTATCTATCTATCTATCTATCTATCTATCTATCTATCTCTCGTCCTCACT